>NC_056729.1:1614554087-1614556587 GCF_019279795.1 Protopterus annectens | reverse complement strand
GCATCAATGCAATATAGGGTTTGAGAGGGGGTAACCACTGAACACCAGGTATAACATAAAATAAGTGCCATAGCAGCATTGACATTACAATGGGATTGGGGTTGGGAGAACCACTGGACACCAGGCATAACATACAAGTGCCATAGCAGCATCGACATTACAATGGGATCAGGGTTGGGTAACCACTGGACACCAGGCATAACATAAATTAAGTGCCATAGCAGCATCGACATTACACTGGGATCAGGGCTGGGGGAACCAATAGGCACCAGGCATAACATAAAATAAGTACCATAGCAGCAATGACATTACAATGGGATTAGGGGTGGGAGAACCACTAGGCACCAGGTATAACATAAAAAAGTGCTATAACAGCATCAACATCACAATGGGATTGAGATTAGGGGAACCACTGGGCACCAGGAGCATAGGAGCATACTTGACAAGTGATCAATAGGACCACAAAATGCCTAGCGATATATATACATTTTAGCAGACCATTTTCAAACAGTTAATAGTGCTTGCCTCCCAAGCAGGGCTCTACATGATAATTCTGGTATAAATTTGCGTCTACCCATTTATTCATCAAGACTAGCCTTAAAGGTAGCCAAAGCAGTACTTTGTTTGACTTGTAGTGGTAACTTATTCCACAGGGATAACATAAAATGCCATAAAGGCACCTACATCACAACAGGAATCCAGTGGTGGGCAAACCACTGGACACTGAGGATAACATAAATTGAAGTGCAATGTCAGTACTAACATCACAATGGTGATTGGGGATGGGGGAACACTGGACACCAGGGGATAACATAAACTGAAGTAACAACAGTGACATCCTAATGTGGATCAGAGTTGGAGGGAGCCACTGGACACCAGGGATGACACAAGGAGTAAAGTGCTATAGTGGCACCAGCAGCAGTATGGTGATCAGAGCATGAGAAGATATACTCGACTACCAGAGCCTAACAGATATGTGCCAAAATGGCAGTTCAACTATAATGGGGGTGGAGTGAAACCACAGGATGGCAGGTAGGGTAGGGACAGGTACTAGGACTGCAATGCGTGTGTGTGTGTGTGTGTGTGTGTGTGTGTGTGTGTGTGTGTGTGTGTGTGTGTGTGTGTGTGTGTGTGTGTGTGTGTGTGTGTGTATGTGTGTGTGTGTCCATGTTGTCTGTAGCTGTGTGTGTGTGTGTGTGTGTGTGTGTGTGTGTGTGTGTGTGTGTGTGTGTGTGTGTGTGTGTGTGTGTGTGTGTGTAAGAGTAACGGAGTAACGGAGAGGGGAATGGCACTGTCTACATGAGCAGCAGTTTACTTCCATGACATGCAGATCAGCAATGACCTACACACTATATTAAAAACAATAGGATCCGTGACAGATGCAAGGTGTATTTAAGATTGGAAAAGGTGATAAAGTAAATAAAAGATACAACTAAGAATTAAAATTATGTAATGATATCAGAGAAAAATGCTATAACTATGTCTGAGGGAACAGACAGCCAGCTATCAAAACAGTAATGCGTCTAGTGAAAGAAGGGAAAAAGTAGATGATGCTTGATCCATTATATCTATTTTATTAACTTATTTATTTTTATCTGTATTGCTTACTTGGATTTTTGTTAAATTGTCGGAAAATTATACTGACAGTGGAGTCTAAAATTGCTTAACTCCTGGATCAACGATTGTAGCATAATTTTACTTTGTACTAATTTATGACCCTTCATAATGATGAACAGGAGAAAAGACAGAAACTCACTTGTCTTCAGTACTCTTTTTATAAAATTATTTTTCTCTCAGCTACTTCAATTCCTATGCATGTAAAATGTTTACCCTTCTAATGTGATATTACAGTTATAAATGTTTGATGCATTGTTTTCAAATGTTACCTTATTATGCATCCCTTATGTTTTATCTTCAGTTTTCTGTGAAGCTTTTCTCTCTAGACGTCTGCTGGTAAGGGATGGCTGCCTGGTCAGACTTTCCCAGAAAACAAAAGCAAATAAAAAAATACATATATACATAAAATGTAAGGCATTCTACTTTGTAATTCTGATGATGTTCCATAATGAAAATCCATCTGGGAAGTGTGTGACATCTGAATGAAGAAATTACATTGTATAATCCTGTTTCTGGATTGCTTGTATGTTGAGACAGCACCATTTTTAAGTGAAAGATGGTACAGGACTATACACAGTTGTCTAAGTAAACTTATCAGTAATCACTGCTGCAGTAGCCTAAGCTATGTGAGTTATAGCCTGCTAAGGACAGAAATGCCAGCTGGCTTCCAAAGCATCAAGGCACCTTCTTACACACCCAAACCATTAGTTAGCTCAAGCTGAGATGATTAAAAGTCATATCTGGGTACTAATCCCTTCACAGCCTTCATGCCAACAGGGAGAGGGGGGCTAATGCACTGAGAAGGACAGGCTGGGAAATTTTTATTTATTTATTTATCATTTGTTGTCCAAGAAAGTCAGACTATGACATAGCTTATTTTCAG
>NC_056729.1:1614534087-1614549087 GCF_019279795.1 Protopterus annectens | reverse complement strand
CTGCTCCTTGCCTTGCTTGGACATATCCAGAGTCACTACATGGGGAAGTGGGGTGCAACAAGTACGTCACAATTTGAAATGTCTTTGCCTGATGGTGATGGCTCTAACACTCATACCTCTCAACCTCAGAGCAAGAAATCTGGACAAAGCCATACATGGAAGTGGGACAATTTTTAAATATTGCTCTTATAAACTTAGAAAGATAATAGAATAGTAGTAGGTCTTGTATTAGTATGAATTTTCTGAAGGATATAAAACCTGAAACTCAAATGTCTGCCATTATTTTCTAACTCCAATCTTTAATGATTTGCCACTAATTTGTCAGAAAACCACAATTTTACGAAAAACAGACCAAAAAATGTAATGCAAAATATAAAATTGCCAAACAATACAGCTGGGAACCTGTCAACGAAGGGACACCTTTTTAATATTAGTACTGTTAACTTGAGAAAATAAGAGCATCTACATGCATTTCTGAAATAAAAGTAATCTATAACTCTGATCATTACAGTTATTTATAATTGTAAACCCTCCACGTTTTCTTCCAAAATTGCCATTTTGCGGAGGGGTTATTATGGGAAGAGCATCATTTTGAGCCAAAATTGGGGACAGTTGAGAGGTTTGGATATTCCTAATTCTATAAAGCGATTTATTTGCATGTACCTCTCAACCTCTTAATGCAGGAAATCTGGACAAGGCCAAATAAATATATTGGGGGAACATACAAACAGTACTAAAAATTACTCTTGTATAAATTTAAGACAGTTGATAGAATAGCAGGTCTTGCTTTAGTATGCATTTTTCTGAAGGTTATAACATCTGAAACTCAATGTCTGTCATTATTTAGTGACTTCGTTCCTAAATGATTTGCCAGAAAACCACAAATTTTATGAGGAACAAACCAAAAATAAGAAGCAAAAATCTATTCATTCTGCAAAAATCTGGACAGTTGATAGGTATAGTTCAGCCAGGGCTGTCTGAGTTTGCTGCCCTTCCCCCCCTCACAAAATCATGGTTGAATGAAGCCTCCCCCCTGCAGCCACTCCAATGTCCCATTCCTTGGTTATTTTACCCCATTTACCATAAACACTGTAATGTGCATACTGCTTTACTTCTGCAATGATTTGGATTTCATTTGAAAGTTTTATTTTGCATTTTACAGCACAGACCCTAATAGATATCTGCTAAACAAAGCAATGCAGTCTCACAATGAAAATAGACTCAGCATTAAAACTTCTCTGCCCTTGAAATTCACATTCATTAAAACAGCATTGAAACCCACATTCAAAGAAAATACATTTTGACAGTGGCAGATAAAGATTAACTTTGAGGTGTTTTCAAATCATAGGACCCTTGAACACGAAACATACACATGCTCTTTGATACACCTTCCTGATTGTATTAAATTATATTCCTTGTACAATACAGTACAGTTGTAAGAGGGCATTTTAAATTTATTGTTTTGAACATGTTTTCCAGTAAACAATGAAACAAAATGCACCAATAATGACAAAACTGCCCAATTCAGAAATTTCCATCCCCGCATTTGCATGGTTTTGCGCTTGTATACAACTCAGCAAAGCTCCTTGTGGTGTCCTGCAGAGTACTGCAAACAGCAGAGCGACAAAAGAGTGACTTTCAACTGATTAAGTATTTTTTCTTCTCTGCATTTTTCCTGCGACTGCTAATTTCGCCGAAAAAGCGATTTCTAGCATTTCTGTGCCTTAAAAAATATTTTTGCTTCATACTATACTATTTTTTGCTGTTTGCACTTTTAAAGTCATTTAAGTCATTTTTTTGTGTTGTTTAACTGTTGTAGGCTACGCACTAAAGTGGGATAGCCTTTTCTAAGCATTTAAAGTGTTTTTTGAGTAAGTTTCCTGTATTTTCTGCCAAAAAAAGAAAAAAACAAATATTCTTGTTTCCCACCTTTTCTAAGCTAGTCTAGTCCAGTTTTTAGGTTCTGCTGAATTCAGGGCTGTGGTACATGTTCCTGTGTTGTCCATATCCTTACTTGGATAGGAGGAAGTCTCTCTGTTCACCAGTGAGAGTGGGGAGCTTTGAACAGCCTATCTGTCCCTGGAAGAGTGGTCTCAGCCCAGCAACTAGTAGTTTATTGGCCATTTTGGGCTAATTTCTATCTCTTTCATCTCCCTGCATTAAAACCCGCATTTATGCAGTTTTGCGCTTGTATACAACTCAGCAAAGCTCCTCGTGGTGTCCTGCAGAGTACTACAAGCAGCAGAGCGAAAAAAGAGTGACTTTCAACTGATTAATTATTTTTTCTTCTCTGCATTTTTCCTGTGACTGCTAATTTCACTGAAAAAGCAATTTCTAGCATTTCTGTGCCTTAAAAAAACTGTTTTTGCTGCATACTATACTAGTTTTTGCTGTTTGCACTTTTAAAGTCGTTTAAGTCATTTTTTGTGTTGTTTAACTGTTGTAGGCTACACACTAAAATGGGCTAGCCTGTTCTAAGCATTTAAAGTGTTTTTTGAGTAAGTTTCCTATATTTTCTGCCAAAAAAAGAAAAAAAATATTATTGTTTCCCACCTTTTCTAAGCTAGTCTATTCCAGTTTTCAGGTTCTGCTGAATTCAGGGCTGTGGTACAAGTTCCTGTGTTGCCCATATCCTTACTTGGATAAGACGAAGTTCTCTGTTCACCAGTGAGAGTGGGGAGCTTTGAGCAGCCTATCTGTCCCTGGAGGAGTGGTCTCAGCCCAGCAACTAGTAGTTTGTTGGCTGTTTCGGGCTAACTTCTATCTCTTTCATCTCCCTGCTTTAAAACCTGCATTTGCGTGGTTTTGTGCGGCTTTGTGCACTGCGCAGCGCCAGTTAGCTAGGGTTAAACTATTCCAGGCTCCACAAAGTCTGCTCTTCAAATTTTCCCTTGGAATTAGTCAAACTCTCAACTAAAGCACTCTAACCTTCCTTTTGCAGTCCAGCACTTGCTCTAACCTCTCAATAAGCACTAATATACGCTAACACTACACCCCCCTTTACTATACAGTAGTACAAGGCTCCCTATTCGTCCCTACCGGACAATCAGTAAATCAGTTCAGTTATCTGTACAGGCATTTCCAAAGGGCAGTTTCAGGTGTACTCTCCAGTCCAGCTGGTGAATCTGGGAATCTTGAGGCAATGTTACAATTGCCTCATGTACACAGACAACCCTCTCCTCCTTCCAACACACACACATGTATGTGAGAGATGCAACTATACAGCCAAACTGGAGGCCAAGCTCTCTCAACCCAAAGCTGGAACAGTCAGCCAGGAGGGGAAGGGAAACACTTGCACCACACTACCAGACTCACACACACCAGTCATATCTGCACCAGCAAACAACATACATAAATACACAAAAACATACTCGGAGGCTCTAAATAAAAATCTGCCTATGCAGCAGAGACCTCCAAAGCAGACATCCAAGCAACCACCACCCTCTAACAACAACCACATATCACATACTTCACAAAGTCAGTGTGCCATGCAACCACAGCCATTAAGGTTAAATAACGCACCCAATACACTAGTAATAGGTGACTCTATTGTCAGGCACACTGACGTTCCACTCACTAGACTGAACAAGGAGAAGGTTACTGTAAGCTGCCTGTCGGGTGCCAGGATCTGCCACATAACACAAGCACTCAGGTCACTCCAAAACAAGTACAAATATGACTCTGTCATTGTACATGTTGGTGTGAATGACCTGAGATGTACCTCCCTGGACTACATGAAAAGAGACATATAGGAGCTCTCTGATCATGTAGTCCAGGCCAGTATGACCCTGACCTTGAGTAGCATCTTGCCCTCACCAAGAATGATGCCACAGTATAAAGAAAAAAAATCATCAATTTTACAATTGGCTAAGCTATTGGTGTCGTTCAAAGGGGATCCAGTGTCTGTCAGCCTGGAATGACATGCTTGACTAGCCATGCTGCTTTGCTAGATATGGCTTGCAGCTGTCACCCTTAGGCTTTTGAATACTGGCCAAGGCTCTTGCCACCCCCATAGTGCCTTTTTTAGACAAGGCTCAAAAGACAAACCCACCTCCATAAACAACACAAGTAATCAAAACCTGAGGGTAATGCTACTCAATGCCAGAAGTCTAAACCTCAAAATACATGCACTCAAGGCACTCCTCAGCATGGAGAAAATTGATATCTGTGCAGTAACAGAAACCTGGTTCAAGGTTCCAGAGAGCACCCCAGCACTACCAGGCTACAACTCATACCATACCTTTCGGCCCCAGAACCCGGACCAAAATACAAAAGGAGGGGGTGTATCCATCTTCATAAGGGATACCTCCAGGTTAGTAGCACAGCACGAGGCCTCAGAGATCATCCATGTGCAACTAACAGTGGGCAAAGCTGTTTTTCAGATCATAGCTTGCTACAGATCACTCGCCATGTCTCAGGACCCCCCCTCAGCATTCCTGAGAACATTGGAAAATATGAAGATCCTACCAAACACCATGATACTGGTTGATTTCAACTACCCAAACATTGACTGGGAAAACTACTCAAGTACAAACTCCTTTGGCCAATGCTTCTTAGAGTTTATAAATTCAAACACCCTGGAACAACTGGTCACCACACCCACAAGAACTGACAACATATTGGACCTGATCATCACCAACATGGGGGATCAGTGTTCCACACCAGAGGTAAACCCCTCACTGGTAAGATCAGACCATAAACTAATCACACTGGACATCCACATCCCGACCCCCACCCCCAGTCAAGGAAACCACTGTGAACATTTTTTCAAGAGCAAACTTCACACTTTTCAAGACCGAGGTGGAAAGTTTCAAAGCCCCCTTGCTAAAGGATAATGCTGCCCTAACCGCAGAATCCTTTACAAATGCATTCTACGAGCACCTACAGGAATGCATGGATCGAGCCATCGCAAGTAAAACCAAGACTCACTCCTCCAAAAAGAGGAAACCACTCTGGTGTTCCCCGGCCATAAATAAGCTATACAACAGAAGGAGGAAACTATTACATGATAGAGCAAAATCCCAAAAAAGGAAAGGCATCCCTGATCATTATTAGCAAGAAACTACGAACCCTCATAAAATCATCCAAGGCCAGTTTCGAAAGAAAAATTGATAAAGACTCTAAAGATTATCACAAAGCCTTCTTTAGCTATGTCAAGAACCTAGGTGGCAACTCTCAGATTTGCTCTGAGCTAGTGCAAAATGGAAAAAAAATACGCTGAACCAACTGACATTGCCAGCATCCTGGCCGACAGGTACAGTGCAAACTTTACCCCCCCCCACCCCCAAAAGGGCCCGTGTCCATCCCAGAAGAATGTAGAGCCCCAGACATCACAGGCATGCAGGTGAAAACAGCCCTCTCCAAACCAAAAACACAGCATCAATGGGACCGGATGGTATCCCAGGCTGCGTCTTACACAAGCTCCAAAATGAACTAAACCCTTACCTAAATTCAGTGTTCAAACTAAGCCTTAACACAGACTATGGACCCAAGGAATGGCATACAGTAACAGTTATCCCACTTCACAAAGGTGGTGTCACAACAGATCCTGGGAACTATCACCCTATAAGCCTGACTAGCCTGGTCTGCAAAGCTATGGAGTGCATCATCATGGAACTCATAAACAAAGACATTGGGAACCTGAAGACACTGGACCCTATCCAATTTGGCTTTGTTAAAGGCAGATCCTGCCTCCTAAACCTAGTAGACTTTTTTGAAACAGTTACCAAGGCCATAGATGAGGGAAAGGTAGTCCACACAGCCTACCTGGACCTCACTAAGGCCTTTGACACCATTCCCCACTCTGGCATTATAGCTAAGCTCACCAGCTTGAACATTAACCCCTATGTCATGAGATGGGTTGCCAACTGGCTCACAGATAGAACTCACATGGTCAGTGTTGCGGGTGCCATGTCCGACTCTAAACCAGTTACAAGTGGCGTCCCACAGGGCTCAGTCCTGGGACCCCTCCTGTTCGGTATATACTTCTCTGAGGTACAGGCAAGCATGGGTGGACTATGGCTGACCAAGTTCGCTGATGACTGCAAACTGGGGGCCATAATCGATTCTCCGGCTGACACAGACATCCTCCAGAAGGGTCTCACGGAGACAAATATCTGGTGTCAGAACCATGGCCTCAAGCTAAATGCCAAAAAGTGCATAGTCATCCCCTTTGTGAAAAACAAAGTGCCCACGAATTATCACATAGGTGGTAATCCACTAAGTACGGAAGATGTAATTAGGGATCTGAGGACCCAGGTAGACAGCAACCTCTCTTTTGATAATCACATCGCCAGGGTGGTTAGAAAATCCTTCTATGTAGCCCACCTAATCATGAAAGGGTTCACATCTAGATCAGGAGAGGTCATCGTGCCCCTCTACTCATCACTCATTAGGCCCATAATAGAGTACAATGCCCCATTTGGAATGTACCTTACTCGACACCTGCAACAGCTGGAAAGATCACAGAAGTACCTCACTAAAAGGATCATGGGCCTCAAACAGATGCCCTATGCAGCTCGACTAAAGAAACTCCAGCTCTACTCAGTTGCTTACTGCCTGCTCAGAGGTGATCTCTGCCTGACATACAAGGCCATGTCCAACCCAGAATTAATGGACATGCTCCACCTCAGGAAAACCAAATCTCTTAGAGCCACATGCTCCAGCAAGTTAAACCTCAGCACAACAATAAACAGGACATGCTGGAGGGACAGATTCCTGTCCCAGCGACTTCCCTTGCTCTGAAATAGAATCCCAATTTATGTTAGGCAGAGCCCCTCACAGACTCTCTTCAAGAGAAATCTCGATGGGTGGATGGGAAATCGTAAATTTACCCCTGGGATCACTTCAATGGCCCTGCTAGACAGAGGCACAGGAAACTAATTTAAAAGGGAAGCGAAAACCAACACATTCTGGCTAGGCTTATAAATGCCCTTGGGCAGATAGCCTAGTACCAACCTATGAACCTATAAAAGTCTACTCAAACTTACATTTCCATCATAGAAGTCTATTCAGACTTCTACAGTCCACCAGTATCAGTAAATATGCACAATCTCTGAAGAAGTAAAAGTCATCTAAATAATTCCACATTAAAGAAATATGTAACTAATGAAGAGGTTGCTTCTAGCAAACAACTTTATATGTCATTGTTTCATCTACAAATAAAGTGGTTGTTGCCCTTGAGGTATAGATTGCCCATGTTGCATTAAAAAAATAATAAGCTAGTAATATCACAGTAGGGAATGGATGGCAAACTAATAACAGGTTCATAGTTACTAAGTATCTTCGAAAAAAAGGACTGCAGCATCCACCCCATTTACAACACAGTACAGTATCAGCAATGCATTTATCTACTTTGGGAGTAGAACCCACAGCCTTCTGCATCAAAAGCAAGTACATTACCTATTGTGCTATTAACAAGACAAGTCGGCTCACCATAAGCAGTACTAAACATCTGTTCCCCTGCAGCTCTCAGCTCCTTGTAAAATCTACTCGACATTCCACTGTATCTCTGAACTTTGCAGCACAAGAAATCTGAAAAAAGACAACATTTATTGGGGGAGGGGGCAAAAATCCCAAAAACCAGGGACACATCTTAAACATTGCTTGTATAATGTTGGAAAGGTGCTACAGTAATATGATGTGTTACCACCATACATTTCACTGCCAACTCTTGAACCCAGGGGAATCCTGTGGCAAAACAGTGAGAGCAACATACCACTATGCCAAATCAGCTGTTTTGTGAAAGAGAGGAAGACTGAAACTTAAATGACTACCATTTAGCAAATTCAGTTCTCACCAGAGCTGTCAACCTCTTAGCACAAAACACCTGAACAAAGCCAGTAATGGGGGAATATATCCCCCAAACATATTCAGAGAAATCAGTTCTCACCATACCTCTCAACCTCTTAGCAAAAAACACATGGACAAAGCCAGTAATGGCTGAATACAGCCCCCAAATATATTCAGTGAATTCAGTTCTCACCATAGCTCTTAACCTTAGCACAAAAAACCTGGACAAAGCCAATAATGGGGGAATACAGTCCAAAAATAAGGATATATTTCAAATATCTATGTTATAAACTTAGAAAATTGCTAGAATAAAAGGTCATGTACTTTCTGAAGAATATGAAGTCTGAAATTCAAATGCCTGTTATTTTTATTTAACATTTGTTAACCAGGAAAGTTTGACTTGGAACAAAAGCCAATTTTCAGCAGAGCAGGGAGAAACAGTCCAGACACATGTCTTTGTAAGATGGGAAGACATGCAGACTCCACACAAAAAGCACCGCAGCCAAGAATCAAACCAGAGAATCTGCAGCTGTCAGGCAACAATGCTACCAGTGCACCACTGATTTGGCTGGAACAACAAACATACAGAAACCAGAGATTTTATGAGGAACAGAACAAATATGATGCAAAAACCTCCAATTTTTTTTTACAAATGGTGGTGGCTAGGGAATTCTGGCCCTTACTACCTGCACCCAAGGTACAGGTTTCAAGTCTGAGTATTCTCTTCCCACCACCATGTGATCTCTTTAGCCACCAGTATGTAGCAACTGGGGCATTTCACACACACACTCACGTCCTATCTCCAGCAGGTCTAAGTCCCCATCCTCTGCAGCAGATCCGATCTGTTTCTCCATGGCAGCTAAGTCCTTGTCCTCTGTAGCTGTCTGAATCTGTCCTCTGCAGCAGCCTGATCACCTGTCCATCCTCTATAGCAGCCTGTGCAGGCTATTCTGGTTTCAACGTGAGTAGGCTGGAGCCTCCAGCCTGCGGGTGATGCAGTCCGGTGTTCTTCGGGTCTGTGCAGTCATCACCGCACAGACTTCTGGGCTGGCAGGGTGGAGTTCCCTTCCTTCCCTATCTGGACTGCCTAACACAGCAGTCTGGAGTTCAGGAACTAAGCACGTATGTGTGGAGTTCTGGACTGCCTAACACAGAAGTCAGGAACTAAGCACACATGTGTGGAGTTCCGGGACTCATGAATTTCTTTTTTTTTATTCTATTAACTTTCTACAGTGGGGGGGGGACTCGCAATTTCTTTTTCTTTTTTTTCTTTTTACATGTAGGGGATCTGCAGTCCTATAGCATGAGCTGCTCCTGGGGATTACCACAACAATCTTTGTTAATTCTTTCTGAATCTTTATAAGTACCCTGTGAATCATTGGAAAGGGTAGAAATGCATACAGGAATATTTCCGACCATGGAAATGATAGAGCATCTATTTTCCAAGCATGGCTGCAAGGATGTCTTGAGCAGAATGTTTTCAGTTGTCTGGTTTGAAAGGAGACTAACAGATCTAATGAGGTGTTTATGACATCTGGATCAAGTTCTGGAAGATCACTATGTCGAGCTTCTACTTATGAGGGTCTGTTCAAGACCATCTTAGTCCGTTTACTACTGTGTTTTTCCTCTGGTGGAATGTATGTGGCCTGAAGAGTCAGAGAATGCTGTTGAGCTCACTCCCAGGTCATAAATACCAACCAGCAAAGAGGATATGACCTTGTAACCCCTTGCTTACTGAGGTACCGAATTGTAGTTGTGTTGTCTGTGATCACTAGAAAAGGAAGCAGAGCTCATAAATTGTACACAACTTTTAAGGCATGAATCACTGCCAACATCTGTTTTACATTTATGTACTTTAGCATGCCTTGAGGACAAGCCTAGCACCTGAATTCTAATGGAGACTGTTCTCATGCAAAATCTGAAGAGTCCATCTGGGTGAATTGGACTGCGTTCTGAAGAGACAATGGAAACCCTGGATTCAGTGACAGCTGATCCATCAACCATTGCAGTTCCAGTTTCACAAATCCCAGTACTGGTACCTGGAAATCCAAGAGATGAAGGTGCTTGGTCCAACAATTCTTCAAGTACAATTGAATTTTTGCCATGTGTAGTTAGACTAGTGGTAGCATGAGGATCACTGATGCTATAAAGCCTAGAGGTTTGAGGGACTCTCTTACTGAAGCCACATTTAGTCTTTTGGCAGGAAGGCCCTCCTTTTTACTGTGTCTATTCAACACCCCAGGAAAATAATTTATGAAGAGAGTGTGAGGAAGGTTCAGTTTAAAGCCCATGTGGGAAAGGAGAGAGTTGATCTTGTCTCAGGACTCCAAGCGCCTGGATACAGAATCTAGGCAAATCAGCAAGTCATCAAAATTAAGAAAAATGTAGATGCCTATGGTTCTGCATTAATGAACCACTAGGGTCAGTCACTTTGCAAACACTTGAGGTGCAGTAGATAGCCCAAACATTTATTCAGAAAAGTGATAATGCAAGCCAGACACAGCAAATTTCAAAACTTTCCTGAAATTGGGAACAATGGGAAGATGATAATTAGCATCCTTGAGATCTAGAGTCACTATGAAACAGTGGTCTGGAAGCACCGCAACAACTGATTGTAAGGCTAGCATTTTGAATTTCAGAAGTTTGACAAAGGTGATTAGGAAGGGCAACTCTAGGCAGGTCTCAAGAAGTGCTTTTTTGGTATCAAAAAGATTCTTGAGTAAAATCCTTTGTGTTTGTGTACTGCATGCACTGGTTCTATGTCCCTTGCTTCTACCATGTGCTGGAGCACTGGAGGAAACAGAATTGCCTAGTCTGGTGAGGGGGGGGGGGGGTCCACTGAAGGGGTAGGATATTCTATCCACTTTTAAGTGTATCCTCTCCGGATTATTCTCAGAACCCTTTTGCCTGAGACTATTTGTAGCCAGGGGCTGCTGAGTTGACTAAGAGCCTGGGAGAAAGAGGAAGCGAAAGATTGGGGGGGGGGGTTGGGGTGCTCTATGACTCGGCATAGTCCCAGTTACTCTGCAGGTGTTGATCCTTTTTCTGAAAGAAATTCCTATTGTTTGGTTTCAAAGAATTATCTTCCTGCCATTTCCTTTTGGATCCCTGACTTTTGTTTAGCTGGGATTTCTATTTGTTCTACCCTTTGAAGGAAAACACCTTGCTTGAGGAGAACTTGGGTAAATGAAACATCCTAGTACGTCATGCATTAATTTGTCGCTATCATTCTACTATTTGAGAATCAGTGTAACAGAGGGTTCAACCACCAATTAAGAACTTAAAGATGCACTCAAAATTTTAGCTTTTAAGTCAACAGAGAAGTTCTGATTACGTACCTAAGAATGCCATCTTAAAACAACCGAAAAAGCAGCATTCCTAGAGACTGTACCTGCATACTCAAACATATCTCTCAAAGCATGTTTGAAACCTGAGTCAAATTAGAAACAATTTAATTCATATAAGACTTTTGCTCTGCAAGTAAGGACACAGCAAAATCATCCAAACTGTACACACAATGTAAAATAAATTTCCACATACAGCCTTGATAATTTCATTTAGCATTTTAAAGGTTAGATTACTAGAAAGAGACATCCCTTTGCCCAGAAGATCTAACCATTTCCCTCTTTATCACTAGGCATTGGATTAGATGAGGGAGAGATGTTTTATTTGAGCAGGCAGCTGGGAAGACAGCAGCTGGGTCATCAGTCCAATGAGAAAAAAGCCCTGTCATATCCAAGAAGATCCTACATTTCCTCTGAGCCTTTTTAGGGGCTGTTGGAATACATATTGCTGTCCTGCAGGCAGCTTTATAAACATCTTCTACGGCTGGTAAGAGAGGGGAGATAGCCACAGAATTGGGCATTTTATCTTCTATAAGGTCATATACCCTGCCAAAATCTGGGGTAACTCCCTACTGATTCCAAGCAAAAATGAAATGTAACAATCATCTGAGGAAAAGTGAACATTTGTTTGAACTTAAGCTTAGGTTCACCTTCTGAAGAATCAGAGTTCTAGTGCCAGCTAAGAAATCCCCTGTGTCCTCATCAAATTCCTCATCATTTTCTGAAATAGTATTAAACTTTCTAGCCAAACTTGTACTAGAACTATGGATGGGAATGTAGTCATCAGAATTAGGTGCCTGCAGAGCATTCCTTATTTATTTTTATTTATTATATTTTACATTTGTTGACTGGGATAGTCCGACTGGATACATATCCGTTTTCAGCGGGAGTCCCGGGGAGAAAAGCTCCACACGTACCTTTAACAATTGTTCCACAAAGTTATTAAAAACAATAATAATAAGCATGTTAGCGACAATATATACAGAGAAAAACATAGTTCCAGATACACAGAGTAATTTCTTCATTATTACACAAAAGTAGAATGTTTCTATTTTTCAAACGGGAAAAACAATATATTGATGGTAAAAGACATATGTATGACTTGATTCAATTGAAGGCATTAGTCAGGATTAGCACAGTGGCAAAGCCATCTCATTTTTAGATACTGTTTTAGGCATTTTTTTTATTGGGTTAGAAAAGACATGGAGGTGATTTCAGCAGGAAGTGAGTTCCAGACTTTGCCAACAGAGTTAGCATAGAGTGAATCTCCTGTTGAGTTGTTGGTACTGATTATCTGAACTAGGATTTTGTTGGATGAGTGAAGTGCTTTGAGATTGCTGTAAGGGGTGATAATGTTTGTAAGTACAGGAATGTTTTCTGGTTGATATAAAATTTTATGGGCTACTATTAACTGATTGAACTGAATTTGGTTAGGTAGTTCAAGCCAATATAGTGTTTGTAGGTTCCGGCAGCGGTGTGTTCGATATGTGGATCCAGTGGCAAATCTAGCGATATGATTAAAGCAGGTAGAGAGTTTATTTAGTTCAGACTTACTCAGGTTTGTGAAGAGGGGGGAAGCATAAAGGAGGGTGGAAAGTAGATGTGTATGGGCAATAACCGTCCTAGCTGTTGAAGTGAGAAAAGGTTTGATTTTGTATAGAGAGCAGAGTTTTTTGTTAACTTTTTTAGTGGTTTGATTTATATGCATATCAAACTTGAGGCTACTGTCAACAATTACCCCTAAGAATTTGGTACAGAGTTCCGGGACTATGACAGTGCCATTGTTAGACTTTATAGTCAATGTAGGGGAGGGGGCTTTATGAGTGGGGGGTAGGAGTTTTGTTTTGTTGGGGTTTAGCTGGAGACATCTATTGCATAGCCAATTTTCGACTGTGTTAAAACCAACGAAACCAGGTCAGGATTATGAACAGCTGTAATCTGATTATCAGATGTATGATGAAGCCTCTGTTTCTTTTTCTTGTGAACTTCACTACAAGATAAAATATCTGGGGACAGAGTATTATATCCGGTAAGGGGTTTCTAAAGTGTTTGGTTTCTCACACCTGTGTCAGGTACTGGAGCAGACCTGGAAAATGTATCTAACCCCCGTTCCATAGTGTCTGGTAGAACTACATTATGGGAAGATGGTGCAAAAGGTAAGTGATCAGTGGGCCAAGCATTAGTCCCAACCAAATTACTATCCATAGGCTTAGGCATATTTTTATTTTTTATTTTTTTTTTTAGGTGCAACTGGATTTGATGAGGGTAGGGTACCAGAGTTAGGATCCATCAAGTCAGGGGAGAGAACAAATAAATAAGTATGTTCCCACACAACTAAACATTGCCAAATTGTGCTATTATCACAAAAAGGAAAGTTTGACATGCTTAGAAGTCTTTTATAACTGACAGAAGTTAAAGAATTCCCAATATACAAAGTCATAGGATCATAAGATCATAGGAAGGTCCTAGGCTATTGGTCCTGAGGCCCTTACAAGCCTAGCCAAGAATTTAGCCCATGTTCTGACAAGTCAGCACCAAATGCCCCTATCCAACAGGGAAACAGGTGGAATCCCAGGGGTGTATTTTCTGTTCCCCATCCAGTTATCCAGGTTGCACTTAAAAAGAATTAATGAGGTACTCTGCTTGATGTGGAGAGGGAGTCTATTCCACAGAATGGGGAGTCTCTGGGACACAAATCTGTCCTGCCAACAAGTCCTATTGATATCACAGACCAGGTTGAGGTTGCGCATGTGGGTTTCTCGAGTGGAGCTTGACTTGTGGATATGCAACAGTCTCATCAAGGCGGGGTGTGAGATTGCTTTGTATGCCAGACAGAGGTCACCTCTGAGGAGTCTTTAAGAGACTGAGTAGAGGGCCAGGGCCTTTAGCCTATCTGTGTAGGGAAGATGTTTGAGGTCCTGGATCCCCCTGGTGAGAAACCTCTGTGGTCTCTCCAGCTACTGCATGTGCTTTGTGAGGTACATCTCAAAAGGGCATTGTACTCAATAATGGGTCTTATAAGGGAAGAATACAGAGATGTTATGACCACCTTGACCCTGGATGAGATACCATTACTAATGAGATGGGACATTTAGAAAGCTTTCAGTACAACAAGGCAATATGGTGGTCAACAGTCAGTTTGCTATCAACCTGGGTGCCCAAGTCTCTCATGACCGATTGCATGCTTAGGACCTTGTTATTAATGTGATAATTTGTGGGGACATCACTCTTCCCAAAGGGGATGATGATGCATTTTTTGGCATTCAATTTGAGGAAGTGTTTCTGGCACCAGTCATTTGTTTGGGTGAGACCCTGCTTGCCCACATTATTAGGGGAACTGATGACAGCACCCAACTTGCAGTCATCTGCAAACCTGGTCAGCCATAGCCCACTAGTTTTGGCCTGCACCTCAGAAATGTATATCCCACTTAACAAAGGCCCCAAGACTGATCCCTGGGTTACACTGCTTGTTATTGGTTGACTGCTTGAAGTGGCTTCCCCTATTTTGACTAGGTGGATTCTATCAGTGAGCCAATTTGTTACCCATCTGGTAACATACGGATTGATGCCTAGTTGAGAGAGTTATCTATTATATGTGAGGGGGAATAGTATTGAAGTCTTTGGCCAGGTGAAGGTAGGTGATGTGCACCATCTTCCACTCGTCCATGGCTTTTGTGACTGTCTCAAAGAAGTCAACCAAATTTAACAGACATGATTTTCCCTTGACAAAACCAAACTGTGTGGATCGAGTGTTTGGAGGTTGCCAGTGTCCTTGTTAATGAGGTCCATGATAATCCACTAGGTTGCTGGGTATATGATTTCCTAGATTGGTGGATGCTCCACCTTTGTGTAAAGGGATGACAGT